>NC_136067.1:1493022323-1493049823 GCF_964261635.1 Lissotriton helveticus | reverse complement strand
TATCCGTTGCAGTATTCTGAAATCGTGTTCTAAGGACAGCTTGGCCTACTGCAGCTTGCTGCTTGGCCTGCACATCAACACAATAGTGTTTAGTGAAGATGAGTATTGTAGACCATGTTGCTGCCTTGCATATGTCCTCTAGTGGTATATTTCCTAAGAAAGCCATAGAGGCTCCTAGTTTACGAGTGGAGTGTGCTCTAGGAGGAACTGTTAGTGAACGTTTAGCTTTTTGATAGCATATTTGTATACACTTTACAATCCACCTGGCAATTCTCCCCTTAGATATGGGGTTGCCTTTGTGTGGGGGAGAGATATATACATATAATTGTTTGGTCTTTCTGAAGGATTTAGTCCTATCTGTGTAGTATAACAGGGCTCTTCTAACATCTAGGGTGTGTATAGCCCTTTCTGCAACAGAGTCTGGGTTTTGGAAAAACACAGGTAGCTCTACTGATTGGTTAAGGTGAAAAGGAGTGATAACCTTTGGCAGGAATTTTGGATTAGGCCTGAGAACCACTTTGTTAGGATGTATTTGAAAAAATGGTTATTGTATTGTGAATGCTTGTATTTCACCAACTCTTCTGAGACAGGTGATGGCAACAAGGAAAGCAGTTTTCCATGTTAGGAATTGCAATTCACACTTGTGTAAAGGTTCGAAAGGGGGTCCCATAAGTCTTGTAAGGACAACGTTCAGGTTCCATACTGGAGCAGGTGGTAAAATAGGTGGGATTATTCGTTTTAATCCTTCCATAAATGCTTTTATTGCAGGTACTCTGAAGAGAGATAGATGTTGTCTATTCTGTAAATAGGCTGCAAATTGCTGCCAGATGCAGGCGTATGGAAGAGTAAGCAAAATCGGACCTTTGTAGGTGTAGAAGGTAGCAAATGATATTTTGGATGGAAGCATCCAGTGGGTCAATGTGATTGTTGTGACAATATATTGCAAACCTTTTCCACTTAGCGGCATAACAGGCTCTGGTAGTGGGTTTTCAGGCTTCTTTAATTATGTTCATACAGTCTGGTGGCAGGTTTAAGTAACCAAACTCTAAGACTTCAGGAGCCAGATCGCCAAATTCAGTTGGATTGGTTCTGGGTGTCTTATTTCTCCATGGTTCTATGTTAACAGGGAGGACGTGAGCCGTACTTTTTGATGAGGAACCAGTGAGAGATCTAGCAGTGTGGTGAACCACAGCTGGCGTGCCCATGTGGGAGCTACTAGTATTAGTTTGAGAGACTGTTGTCTGAGTTTGCGCACTACTAGTGGAATGAGTGGGAGAGGCGGAAAAGCATACGCAAATCTGCCTGACCAGTTCATCCATATTGCATTCCCCTCCGACTGTGGGTGTGGAAACCTGGCAGCGAAGGTTGGGCATTTTGTATTCTTGTGGGTGGCAAACTGATCTATCTGTGGATGCCCCCACATTTGGAAGAATGGCTGAACAACTTGTGGATGTATCTCCCATTTGTGAATCTGTTGTGACTGTTGTGACTGTCGACTCACCAGATCTGCTATCCGATTGTGAATTGCTGGAAGGTGTTCTACCGTCAGGTGTATGTTTTGAGGAATGGCCCATCTCCAAATGTTCTGTGTGAGCTGGGACAGTTGCAGACAGTGTGTCCCCTCCCCCCTGTTTTTGTATAAAATACATGGCTGTCATATTGTCCGTCCGGATTAAGACAGCTTTGTTTTGTATTTGCAGTTGAAACATTTTGAGTGCTAGGAAAATTGCTAGCAGCTCTAGATGGTTGATATGGAACAGTTTTTGCTGGTTGTTCTATTGGCCTTGTGTGGTATAGTGTAAGAGATGGGCTCCCCATCCTGTGAGGGATGAGTCTGTCGTGAGCACTATCTGTGGAACAGGTTCTAGGAACGGCCATACCTTTGTCCAGTTTTTGGTGTTCCACCATTGCAGAGAGCGATATGTACGGCTGTCTACCAACACCAGGTCTGTGAGCTGACCTGGAGCCTGATTCCACTGTTGTGCTAGACATTCTTGTAATGGGCGCATTTGTGGTCTTGCATGTGGAACTATGAAGATGCAAGATGCCATCATGCCTATTAGTCTCATGAAAACTCTGGCTTGGAGAGACTGCTGGTGTTGAAACATGGAGACTAGGTCTGAATGCTCTGTATCCTGGCTGGACTGGGATACGCTAGAGCTGTAGATGTGTCTATGGTAGCTCCTAGATACTGATGAACGTGCGAAGGCTCTAGGTGCGACTTGGTGTAGTTTATGGTAAACCCTAAGTCGCGCAATGTCTGAATTGTTTGCTTTGTGTGTTGTACATATTGGATGAACAATTTTTCTTTTATGAGCCAATCGCCGAGGTAAGGGAAGACATGCATCTGTTGTCTTCTGAGAAGTGCTGCTACTACTGCAAAGCACTTTGTGAACACTTGTGGTGCCGTTGTGACCCCGAATGGAAGGACTTTGAACTGATAGTGCTGTCCTTGTATGACAAACCTTCGATACTTCCTGTGAGCAAGATGTCTAGTGTTGAAAGAAAATCGCCTTGTAGTAGTGGGAGTACTTGTTGCAAAGTGATCATGTGAAAATGATCTGATTGTACGTAATGGTTTAGGGGTCTGAGGTCGAGAATTGGTCGTAGTGTCCGGTCCTTCTTGGGAATTAGGAAGTACAGGCAGTAAACTCCTGTTCCCTGTTCCTCTAGGGGAACTACTTGAATAGCATAAGTGCTAGAACTTCCTGTTGAAGCAGTCATATGGTCTGTGGACACTGGACGCTGCCTGGGTGGTATGTTTGGGGGGGTTGCTGTGAGTTCTAGGCAGTAGCCATGTTGGATAATTTGTCTCACCCACCTGTCTGTTGTGATGGAATTCCAGACAGGCAGGAACTGTGATAATCTGCCCCCCACAGGAGTGGAATGCTGTAGGGGAAGCAGAGGGAAGTCACTGTTTGGGAGTGGAAGAGGAGCTGTTGTTGTTATTACCTCTACCTCTTCCCTTGTTATTATTGGCTCTGTATCCTCCTCTAAAGTAGCCTTTGTTAGAGGAGGTCTGTGTGTGTGTTTTAAAAGATGTGTCTGCGCCGGTTTGGTCAGAGCCTCCTCTATAAAAGGAGCGGCGAAAAGAACTTCTAGTCTGTGTGGATTGTAATGCCCCCATAGACTTAGCTGTGTGTCTTTTTTAATCTTTTCTAGTGTGTGGTCTACTTCCGGCCCGAACATTTGGCTCCGATTGAAGGGCTGGTTCAAGATGGTAGTCTGGGGGGGCGGAGCCAGACCGGCGGCCAAGATGGTCGCCCGGGCTCTCGGCTCCGTGGACCTTCATCCCCCACCGCCTGTTCCTGTCGCCTATCCTCTGCTGCGACGGTGTTCCCGGAGGTCGGACTGCGGGCTGAGCTGCCGCGTCCGACTCCGGGGGTTTTTTGAGCTCTAAATCCGAAGATGCGGCCCCTCGTATTCTGCGGCCTTCCCGGGGCTGGAAGCCGGGACCTCGCCTGATTCTGCTGCCGCCCGCGAGTGCGATAACAACGGCCTTGATGACCCAGGAAGTGCCGGTCTACCGCTACGGAGGTCGGCCCGTTTTTGTGAGTGTGCCTCCAGCGCTGGCCTCATGGAACCAGGTGAACACGCTCCCCGCTGCCCCCCTCTGCCGATTCTGCTTCCCCCCACCCTCATCGGGCGGCTGATTGACGCTATGGCTGCCTGGACATTGTTCTTTCTTCCCGAGTGGGACCCAGATTTGTCTAAGTGAAGCGTCTTTATCCTATATTTCCAGCCTTCGTAGCCGCTTGATGCACAAAGCAGCTGTGATATTTTCTGGTGTTGGGGAGGAGCTCAACTGTGGCCGTCTGCGGGGAAGTGGACGTGGCGGCCATACTTTGTGCAACGCGGGGGGCGCGCTGTTCTTCTGCACCTCACTGAGTCATGGACTGGCGGTACTGGTGTTGGTTTGGACGGCGTTCATGCTGTGTGTCCCTCTTGGAGGTGGTGCATCGATGGGACACGCCTGACAATGGCGGTGGCAGTTTATATCGCTGATCGAGGGGCTGGGACGGTCTGCCCCCTGTGTGTTCGAAAGACGACATTTGATCTGGACTGATCCGGAACACCCCGGATACTGTGGACTACACCCGATTGCCCGATGCTGATATTATCCTGGTGCTACTTTGTGTGTATGGGCCCTTCTACAACTTCCCGCCTTGCCTTTGCTGTGCGGTACGAAATCGGCTTTCTCGGTGGTGGATAAGCTGGACTGGTACCCGGAGGATTCCCATTTAATTCCAAGTGGTGCGACGCTGCAGTGCCTACTCCCGTGGATGCTTTGTTTCTTTGGTGATGCCATTGGACATGTGTTCCTCGCTTTTCCTTTCCAGCTCCTCTTCTGATGGCTGGCGTCAACTTGAGACCTTGAACTGAGCCTTAACTATTTTGTTTGAACTCACCTTTGCTCTTACAACGTGACCGATGAAGTGGCATGGATGATCTTCGAATGTGACGTACACTGGTATATTGTGAGATTTTCGGCTGTCTTTGAGTTGACATGTTGGTTTCCTGCGGTGCTTTGATGGCGGGGCCCTGCACCACATGGACTGGGTTGGGCTGATGGCACGGGCTGTATGGGTTTCGTGCATGATGATGTTCTGTTCTTTCGGGGTGTTACACAGGGGGATTTTCGTTATGTCTCTATCTGTTACGCGGCCGAGCAGTAATTTTATCCTGTTTCTGTGGATATCCTGAGACTCTGTCAATGTTTCTGGCGTATTTGAGTTGCTACGCGGCGGGGGGGGAGCCTGTTCTGGGGACCCTCCAATGTTTTTTCTTCTTTCCCCCTTTTCTTTTGTATCTATGTGGATTATTGTCCTTCCTTTCGTCTTTCTTCTTCTATATTTCGGGTTTTTTGACATTGGGCGACAGGCACGCTGCTAGGGGGGTGGGCCGTAGCCGTCAGCAGAGGTGCAGGGTGGGGGGAGTAGTGTTATTGTTTGTATCTCTCCTTTTTGTTCCTATGGCCTTCTGTTTATGTTGTTTTCCGTTTCTCTGTATCTTTTCTTTCTCTCTCTTTTCTGGGGTCCGAATCGCTGTCTTCTCGTTGTGCTCTGCTCCTTTAGATACCGAGGGTTGATGTTTTTCTGGTATTTCTGGGTGCAGTGGGCATCTACTATTCTGGCGGGCAGGCTGTGTTGTTTATTGTTTATCCTGATCAGCTGTTCTCGCGCTAAACTCCGATTTACCATAGTCCTGCCTGCGCATGTTTGGTAATATGATTATCTCCTGTTTTGTATGGGCATAATAGTGCGGCGCTGGATCCTGCTTATTCTTTATTATCAAAAGAAGCCTTCTCTAATCCTGTGTTCCTTGTGTACAAACTGCATCCTTGAGTTGTGGGTTATCTTTGGGGAGGCGGGTTTACGTATTTTTTGGGCTTAATTGACTTGATTGACCGCCTCTACTTTGATGGCCGACCGTGATGGTCTGTAGGCCGAAGCCTGTAACTGTCTTGTGGAACAATAAAGGTTTTCAAAAAAGAAGATGGTAGTCTGTACCTCTGTTTAAAAACCTGAAATGCATAATCACGCATGTCGTCTGAGTATTACACTAGTATTGACTGCTCTGGATGCTGTGTTGGCTACATCTAGTGCACATTTAATTGAGGCATTGGATATTAATTTGCCTTCTTGTATGAGCTCTGTTGCCTGATCTTTGTATTGATCTGGGAGGTGCTCCATAAGTTTTTCTAATTGGTCGTAGTGAGCCCGGTCATAGCGTGAAAGCAGGGCTTGCGTATTTGCTATGCGCCATATGTTTGTTGCCTGCGCAGCAATCAGTTTCCCTGACGCATCAATAACTTTAGATTCTTTGTCAGGCGGGGGCGTGTCACCAGAAGTCTGGGAATTGGCTCTTTTCCGTGCATTAGACACTACTAAAGAGTCTAGTGGCAGATGTCCCCTAATATAGACTGGATCAGATGGTGCTGGTCTATAGTTCTTTTCTATCCTTGGATTTAACACCCTACATCGTACCTGGTCTTTAAATATTTCTGGAGCATGTTTAATGACTCCTTTGATCATGGGTAGTATTTGCGTAGACCTTTGTGACTGCTCAAATGTATCCAGTAAAACATCCTCATCAATGGCACAGTGCATTGGAACCCCGTGGTAAAGGGCTGCTCTATTTAATAGATGATTAAACCCAATACTATCTTCTGGAGGGGAAGGTTTTGTTGGGTAGGACTGAGGATCAGGAATGTCGGGCACATTGTGTGGTGAGAAGCAATATATGTCGTCCTCTTTAGGATATTCTGGATTGACATCTTCATCTAAAGTGTATTCCTGTGGCTCTGGTATGTCATTCCCCCACCTAGATCTTACTCTTCGTCGGTGTGATGATGCAGGATTTTTAACAGGAGAAACTGTGGGTTCAATGTAAGGAGGGATAAGAGGAAGAAGGTGAAGGAGAGGAAGAGTTTATTGGAGAAGTTGCAGTCCTTTTTGGCAGGAAACACAGGTCGAAGTGGTGTGCCTGCTGGTCTCTTGTAAGAAATAGCTTCCACATGTCCAGTTTTTGGATTGATAGACTTTTCTTTGTCTAGGATCTGGTCTAAACAGTTCTTCCTCCCTTACAACCTTCTTCGGCGTTGATTTTTTTGGTGCCGATAGGGGTTGTATTGTGCTTTTTGCTGTAGGAGGCGTTATTGAGTCCAGTGGCAAAGTTTTCGGTGCCGAAGGTTGTTTCGGCTTGGTAGGAGTCTTTGGTACCGAGGTTGGAGATTTTGGAATGGAGAATGGTCTCGTTGGCCTTGCGGCGTCGGACTATGGCTTTCCATCTTTATTTTTGGAACCGGAAGCCTTTAGAGTCCGAGCTTTTTTCGGATCCGGTACAGTCTTTGGCTTCGGCACCGATGCATCTTTTGGTTTGGGTGCCGAAGGATCTTGGTCTCTGGGCACCGAAGGGCATTTTGGCTTTGGTGTCGAAGAATCCTTCGGTGTCGAAGGATGTGTGTGCTTCAGTGCCAATGGAGGAGGTGGAATTGGCACATGTGGTTTTGTCGGTGCTGAGGCACCGGAAGGCGTAGACTTTTTACTCTGAGCCGAGCCCGAGGGCGGGGCATCTGAGGGGATATTTCGGTCTCGACTGGGACCCATGGGCGGAGTGCTGACTGTTGCCTTTGGTTTGGGTAGTGTCTGTTGTGCAGGGGCAAGGGTACTCACGGGTTGTCGAGATGGAATAGAGTCGTCCGAGTCCTCTGCCCCCGATATGATCTGGAGATCAGGCGAGTCTTCCTCGGCGACGAGTGGAGCCTCGCCCTCGGATAAGTCTTCTTCGACGATCTCCTCCCCAAAGATGACCTCCGGTGCTGGCGCTGATCTCATCTCGTGTCGACGTGCCCTCCGATCCCGAATGGTCTTCGATCGGAAGGATGCACAAGCTGTGCAGGTCGACTCGTCGTGTTCCGGCGATAGACCGGTTGCAGACCTCGTGATGGTCGCTAAGAGAGAACTTTGCGCGACATACCGGGCATCTCTTGAATGGAGTTCTGTCCATGAGGCGTAGGCCGTAGGGCGCCGACAGGCCCAACGGCCCGCATCGACGCACCGGAATGTAGCGGATATCGAAAGTAGTTTATTTGATGTCGATGATGTTTGTATAAAGTTTTTGTGCTTCGAAGTTGCTGAAAAGTCTTTTCTAGCTGGAGCGGAAAACTTTAATCCGAACCCAGTGGCGGAAAAAAATCTGAGGATGGAGTCGATGACCATGCGCAGTATTGTCCAAGGGAGGAGTCGCCTATCTCGTGACTACAAAGACTTCTTCCAAGAATATAACAACCTGCAATCATCCGAGCCGAACACCAGGTGACGATCTATTGCAAAAGTGTACGATCTGCAGCTCATATGCCTCCAACATTAAGCTTTCAAAAATCCACCAGAAAAAGAAACAACCAGCTCCTCACCGTATTGTATTAAATGTTTCAGATATATGAAGACAGTGTTTAAATAACAATCCATACTTCAAGAACTAAAAACTTTATTAGCAAACCCGAATATTAAAGCACTTAACCCAATGACATGTATATTAACACTTATTTGAGCATTTACACGTAACAAGACCTTTAACAGTCATACGAATTAGGACATTTGCATGTATACTTATAATATTAGGAACAATTTTGGAGGGGCAAGGCAGACAGAAAAGATGAAAAAGGAGATATCTTCACAAAGATATGTCTAACCTGCAATGAAATCTAGATATGTAAGGCTAGTATTCTCAAAAAAACGTGTTGTGAGCAATAGCGAATGTATAATAGAAATGTCTCTACAAGCAAAACATGGGATGCTACATTTGAATGCCTACTTTTATCCAATGCGCGCGCGCACACACACTCACAATACTGCTTTGCTTCGTTGAAGCGAGAGCAGGTTTCCCTCCTCTCGCTTCTACAAAGCAAAGCAGAGTTTGCTATGGCAGGCCGGGAGCTGCCATAGCAAACAGCAGTGTCCCGGGGTGGGCAACCCAGCACACTGCAAGAGCCTGCCCTGGGGGGGTGGCAGTCCCCAGGGCCATCGAGGGCTCCTGGAGGGGGCAGGCAAGGCCCCCCCCTTCCAACGTTTTCAAAGCTCTGGGGAGGTGGTGGGCCACAAGGCAGTGTGGGGGACCAGCGAGCCCCTCCCCCGCCTTTTACATTTTAATGCCCCAGGGAGGAGGCGGTCCCCAGGGCTGCAGAGGTGGTGTCGGTCAGCCCCAGCATCAGTCGTTGGTGTCGTGGTTGCCAAGATGACATCGCGCTTGCGCGCTTACATCAGTTCTGTACACGACTTTCCACGCCAAAAAACGCAGAGCCATGCAAGATACTCACCACTGATGCCTTGAATCTAGGGCCCTGAAAGGGATGACCTTAACCCTAGAAATCAGTTCGCAGAACCGGGAGGGATGGATGGGGCAATAAGTAATCTATAACTATTAATGTTTCTTACAGATATATCATTACCAAAGGTAAGTAACTTGTTCATTTGAAAGAAACAGTTATAGATTCCTTACCTTAGAAGAGATACCCCAGCAATACCAACGCCGGTGGTGGGTCTGCGAACCAAGATCACACCAGGAAGTCTCAGAGAACGGAACAGGTAAAGAAGCAGTCTCTCCGGACTTGGCTGCCCAGGCAGTAGTGCTTAGTAAAAGTGTGTAGCAAGGCCCACATAGCTGCCTGACCGATGTCTGCAGGGGGGCACCATGTCCCAATGCTGTAGTGGCTGCATTCACCCTGGTGGAATTGGGGCGCAGCCCCAACAGACCTTCCTTTTTAGCCAGAGAATAACAGGCTTTAATACACAAGACCCATCGGGACATAGTCCGCTTGTGTGCGGCTCGACCTTTAGCAGCAACATAGCCAAAGAGCTAGTCACCCACCCGGAACGGTTGTGTGCGGTAAAATGACAGCGCACGTTTTGGGTCCAGACTGTGTAGCCTCTCTTCCTCTCAGAAGGATGCGGAAAGAAGGGGGCAACAGTGATGGTCTGCCCGATGTGAAAGGCAGTGACAACGTTTGGCAGAAAGGATGGACGTGTCCTGAGCACAACCTTGTCCGGATGGACAGATAGAAAAGGAGGCTTACAAGAAAGAGCCTGGAGCTCAATCACTCTCCTGGCAGAGGTGATGGCAACCAGGAAAGCAGTCTTCAAGGTCAGCAGACAGAGGACAATTGGGCAGAGGCTCAAAGGGATCGCACATTAGATATGTAGGAACTAGATTCAAGTCCCACCAAGGCATTAGGAAAGGAATAGGAGGGAAAAGATGACTAATGCCTTTGAGAAATCTATTTACAACAGGGGACTTGAAAAGACAGGGCTGATCAGTGAGTCTGAGAAAGACCAAAATAGCAGAAAGGTAGCCCTTGATAGTGCCCAGAGCAGAGCCCCGCTAGGCCAAAGAAACAAGAAACAGAAGAACTTCTGAAAGAGGGGCAGAAAGGGGATCCACAGCCTTTGCTGTGCACCATGCCACAAATTTAGTGGAGGGACGCCTGGCTGCCAGAATGACATCACAAACTTAAGGCAAGTCGAAAGGAATCAACTGCCACAGCTCAATCTCCACGCAAAGAGGTGGAGGCTTGACAGGTTCGGGTTGAGGACTGTCCCCTGCTGCTGCGACAGAAGATCCTCCCTAAGAGGTAGTCTGATCGGGGGATTGATGGTCATACTGAGTAGCTCGGGATACCATACTCTTCGAGCCCAGTCTGGAGCCACAAGGATGACTTGGGCCAGGTCGCGCCTGATCTTCAGCACTCTAGGTAGAAATGGTATAGGCAGAAAGGTGTTCCAACAGACCGCAACTCCACTCATGACGAGAAGTGTCGCCTAGCGAGTGACGCCTTAAAACTTACAATGCACAGAACTGCTGACATTGCGCATTCTCTTTGGTGGCGAATAGATCTAACCAAGGCTCTCCCCATGGTTGAAAGACCTTGCGCCACATTAGAGTGAAAACGCCATTCGTGATCCATCATGCACCTGCGGCTGAGTTAGTCCGCCCTGGAGTTCAATGAACCTGCCAGGTGTTGAACCACCAGAGAAAGGCCCTGCTGTTCCAGCCATGTCTGGAGGTGCAGAGCCTCCAGACATAGGGTCCACGACCCCACACCACCCTGTTTGTTGCAGTACCAAATGGCGGTTGGATTGTCTGAACACCTGCACTACTCTCCCCTTGACAGAGTGAAGGATTGCCTTCAGTGCAAGTTGGATCGGCCGAAGCTCCAGACTATTTATATGGAGCTTGGGCTCCGCCGGAGACCAGAGGCCTCTGATCTCCGCCTCTCCCATGTGGCCCCCCATCCCAGAAGGGACAAGTCCGTCCCTATTGTGTGCTCCGGTTGGGGAAGGGAGAGGGATCTGCTCTGGGCATTTTGCATTTATGTGAGTGGTAACAGGTCTATGTCTGGGAAGCCCCACGAATCAAAGAATGGGGGGAGAACTTAAGAGTGTAGTTCACATTTGTGGATTGGCTGTGTCTTTTGACTTCGCAGATCTGCCATCTGATGGTCTACTCCTGGGAGGTGTTCTGCTAGGAGATAGATTTTGTGATGAATGGCCCACCTCCATATGTCCTGGGCTATGTGGGACAGTTGTAGGGAGCGCCCAACCCCCCCATTTATAATGTTGTACATGGCTGCAGGAGGCACATCTGAAGTCTTGCGCAGGGAACTATGAAAATGCAACACGCCATCATCCCCAGTAACTGTATCAACAGTCGAGCTGTTAAGGAGTGTTAGAGGCTAGAACTGAGACATCAGGTTTTGAATATTTCTGATTCGGACTGGTGTTTGGCATGCTAGAGCTTTCTGTGTGTCTATAGTAGCTCCTAGATAGTCTTCAGACATAGATGGTTGGAGATGGGATTTGGTCTGGTTTACTGTGAATCCTAGTTGGGGAAGCAGTTGCAGTCCTTAATGTGGCGTAGAAAGCAGTTGTGCGAGCTGGCCTTTATGAGCCAGTCATCTAAGTATGGGAAGATCTGAACATGTTGTCTTCTCAGGTGGGCTGCGACTACCACCAAACATTTTGTGAAAACTCTGGGATCAGTTGTTACTCCGAAGAGAAGGACTTTGAATTGATAATGTTGGCCTGCTACCACAAACCGGAGGTACTTGCGGCGCGCAGTGTGTATTGGAATATGAAAGTAAGCGTTCTTTAAATCTAGAGTGGATAGAAAGTCGCCTTACTGAAGGAGAGGAAGCACTTGGAGTGTTACCATATGAAATTGGTCTGACCAAATGTATAGGATTAGTTCTCAGAGAGCCATCCTTTTTGGGAATTAGGAAGTATAGAGAGTACACTCCTGTTCCTTGGTATTGTAAAGGGACTGGGTTTTTTGCACCCTTTTGCAACAAAGAAAAAACCTCTTGCTTTAAAAGGGTGAGATGTTCTAGTAACATTAGATGTGACCTTGAAGGAATATTCGGTGGAGTGCTTGTAAGTTCCAGGCAATAACCAGATTGGATAATTTTTAGAACCTATTTGTCTCATGTAATCGTATTCCACATGGGTAGAAATTGTGAAAGACATCCACCGACAGGATTGGAATGTTCGGGGAGTACGGGAAATAAGTCACTGCTTGTTTGCAGGAGAGGTGCGTGTTGTATTACCTCTGCCTCTTCCCTTGCCGTTGTTTCTTCTATATCCTCCTCTAAAGTAACCTCTTTAAGAGGGCGACTGATTGTTGCCCTTGTAAGAGTGAGTCTAGATACATTTTTGGAGCCGCCCCTATAGAATGAGCAACAGAAGGACCCCCTATTAGAAGGTGATTGTAAGGCCCCCATGGACTTAGCAACTTCAGCATCTTTTTTCATCTTTTCCAGTGATACATTAACATCTGAGCCAAAGAGATGTTATTTATCAAAAGGTTGATTAAGAATAGAGGCTTGTACTTCAGGCTTGAACCCTGAAATCCTTAGCCAAGCATGTCTACGGAGTAGTACACTAGTGTTTATTGTCCGAGCTGCTGTATGTGCCTGATCTAACGCACACCTGATATAAGTATTAGTTATTTACCTTATTGAATAAGGTCATTGGCATTAGCATTACGCGCATTAGGTAGAAATTCAATGAGCTTTTCGAGTTAGTCATGATGAGCCCCACCATACCTTGTCAACAATGCTTGGGCATTGGCAATGCACCAATTATTAGCTACTTGTGAGGCTATCCTTTTTCCCGAAGCATCTAATAATTTGGACTCCTTATCAGAAGGAGGGGTGTCCTCTGTTTGACAGTTAGCTCTCATATGAGCATTGGAAACCACTAGAGTCGAAGGGTAACTGGCCTTTGATTATACACCGGGTCGTTCGGTGCAGCTTTATATTTTTTCTCTACCCTAGGAGTGATGATCCTAGCTCTTACAAGGTCTTTAAAGATATCCTCAGTTTGTTTGAGCATGGTCTTTAACATTGGCAATGTTTGTGTAGACCTTTGGGATGAACTCATTGTCTCCAACAACAAATCCTCCTCTAAACTTTCCTTATGAAGCTCTACTCCATGATATTGTGCGGCCCTATTAAGAAGCTTATGTACCCAATGTTGAAATCTGAGGGCGAAGGCCTCGATGGATACAGATCAATGTCATTATCTGGTTGAGCAGGACATTATAATGATCTCATGGACTGGGATCCTGTGGTGCATATTCATCCACGTTACCATCCTCGTCCCCTGTATCTTGCGGGCCAGGTGATGGTGGTGTAGGGGAATGTGTAATCAGTCAATTAGGATCAGTGGGTGAAGGTGGGATATATGGAGAAGGATTAGTATCCCCATTTTTCTTCTTTAGAGCAATGTGGTAGTCATCTGGTAGGCCCATTTTCCTTTTCTCTGTAGGTTTGCCATCAATATGTTTGGTCTCTGGGTTAATAACGATCTGCTGTTTCAGATCCGAAGATGGATTATCGGTCAGAGGCTCTTTAGTTGCAGTACTTTCTTTTGATGCCTGTTTCGGCGCCGAAGGTCAGCACGGACATGGGGATGGGTAGAGCCCGTGACGGAAGGCTGTTTATGTTTCGGCTCAGAGCCCGAAGGCAATGCATTATAAACCTTTTCTCTGTTCCGACCTTGGCCCAAAGGCAGAGGAGGGACCGTAGCCTTTTTATGAAAGAGAGGGTAGGGGAAGGAAGTCTTTTTACTCACGATCCATTGTCCCGGTGCGAGTTCTTCGGCATCGGAGTCTGCTTCTTCCATTTCGGCTTCCTGCCCTTGTGTTTCTTCATGTTCAGGCTCATCTTCAAAGAGGTCCTGCGCAGAGCCACTTTATTGATATATTTTGTGACGTCGAGCCAGTTGATCACGGATGATTTTCTTGGACCGGAACCACCAACACGCTTCGCAGTCTTTCACGTCGTGTTTAGGGGATAGGCAAAGGTTCCACACCTAGTACAAGTCAGTGCGCATAAACCAAGCGCGCAACCTGGGCATAACTTGAACGGAGTCCGTTCCAACAGCTGCTACCAACGGCCTTCCACGAATGTTCTGATTGAAGGTTTGAGAGCAAACTATATGCGGCGAATGGGAATGCGATCGATAAATAATATTGTCGAAGTAGTGGATTGCACAAAGGGAGCCTGTAGAAACCGGAGCGCAACAAATCGCATCCGAACGCGATGGCGGGATAATCAAGCATTTGCACTACAATAGGTCTCGCATTTGCGAGAGTTTGAGCTGTTGGCATTGTAAATGACAATGCCTTTTATTTACGTGTTGGTTTTAAAAACAATTTAAAAGGCATTGGCATTTACAATGCCAATAGACTAAACTCTCGCAAATGCAAGACCTACTGCATTGCAAATGCTTGTTGCAGTCTGCGGTGTGAGCTGTGTGCTGGGCCCCTTTAAGTCTGCGTGCAGTGTCCTGATATTTTGTGTGCGGTGCCTGCTTGGCTCTGTATGCAGTGTCCACGTGTGACCTGTGTGCTGGTTCTGGGAAGGTCTGTGTGCAGTGTCCTGATATGTGTGCAGTGCACGATTGGTTTGTGTGCAGTGCCCAAGTGGTTCTTTGCACATATCCGCACAGGTCAGTGTGCAGTGCATGGGTTGGTTTGAGTGCAGTGCCCAAGTGGTTCTTTGCACATATCCGCACAGGTCAGTGTGCAGTGCATGGGTTGGTTTGAGTGCAGTGCCCAAGTGGTTCTTTGCACAGTATCCACACAGGCCAGTGTGTAGTGCTTGGGTTCTTGTGTGTGCAGTGCTCAGTGGGGTTTGAAGAAAGGGAAACTTTACACCTGTAAGGTGGGGCGGGTTTCAACCATACTCCAGTGGTTATTACTGCGGACGTCAGTAGCGCCGTACGTCACTGCTTTGTAAGGAGGTACTCAGTTGATATGATATTGGTATCTGGGCCCCCTAATTCACCTCTAATGTTGTTGGCTGAGGTTATATTTGGTACAGAGGGTGGGTTCTGTGAGGAGACGGCGAGCTGCAGTGGGGGTGGCGTGCGGGCACCCCACCCGACGGAATAATGGATGGATTAAGCAGGTCAGAGTTCCTGGCACGCAAATGAGAGCAGGAGTAGGTTTGTGGTCGGCAGGCACATGGGTGCCTGGGCTGACAGTGTCTCGTGGGTGTGTGCAGTGTCAGAGCGCGATTTGTGTGCAGCGTCTGGTGAGATTTGTCTGCAGTGCCAAAGTGTGATTTGTGTCTGGTGTCAGAGGTGGGCCTGTGTGCAGTGTAAGAGTAGCACCACTAGGCAGGACACAGCTCAGCACCAGCGAGTTTTACCACAAAGTAATCACATCCCCTCTCTACATACCATTAGGACCTCAAAAAAAAGAACACTCCGGCCATGAAATTCTATCCTGTGAAAACGGGCAGCCTACGGAACAAGGCTGCACTCAACTCGAGCATTGTAAACTAAGAGTTCGGGATATCACACACGCTTAGTTACAGCACATGTATTTTATGATCGCTGGGTGCAGGGGCTTTCAAGTCTCGTATTACTTACACACCCTTACCTCAGTTAGAGGGCCGCTTCCTTGCAGGAGTGTTGTATAGTATTTTAGGACCCTACTGTAATTTTCCCAATTCATGCAATTATATAGGTATAAATCACCATATTCTTATATAGGCATAGAAATCATAACCATATTTAGACATAGCTCATGCAGTCTAAATACGGCAGGGCTACTTCCACTTGTTCCAAAAATACACAACGATTTCTCAGAAAACTCTGCTTCAGCAGTTAGGGACTTCCCCTTGCTTGAATATTGATTTGTCCAAGAACTCATGGAGTTTTCAAAGAACAGACTTTTGATGACGTTATTATGTCCACCTTTACGTCAAACTCGGCACCTTCTAGGTATAAATATGCCAACACTTGCCATAGCAAACACACGGTCGTTTGGAGCAGTTCGACTATCTACTTGCCTGACGCATCCTGCTACATCAAGTGCCGAAGGAAGCCGACCCTCCAGTAGACGCACTGAGAGAGACGCTGTCTTTTCTCCTGCAGAGAAATCCAGCTCCAGTGTTTCCAAGCTACCATTGCGGGTTGTTGGGAAATCAAGTCCTGAGATGGACCTTCATTCTAAACCAAGGTACGGAGCGGATTAGACCCTAAGAGAAATCTTGGATGAATGAATGAATGAATGAAGTGGGATTTATAGATGTGCTATTTAGCCCCATGGGCGTCAAGGCGCCTGATAGATTCTTGGCAAAGAATACAACATTTTTGCTATACCTCACTTCTTCCTCGTACTAAGCTTAGGTTCGGTACATCAGGGTAGCCGTATTTTAGAAGCACCAGTTGAGTACTTTTTAGCCTCTGTTATTTATATATGTATTTATCTATGGTCAAGGAACCATACAATGCTCTTACAGTATTATTTTATTCTACTCTTTTTACTGTATGCACTATATTTTGCAACGAGTATTACAATTGTAGCACTTCATTTCTTATGCTTGATAAAGAAGACTGTTCAATAAATCCTTTTATTGAAAGCGCCCGACTAAGTCTCTGCATCTCTGGTGAAACGAAGCATGCACGAATGACTGAGAAAAATATCTATTGTTTCCACGACTCTGAAGATCAGTTTTGTTTTGGGGAAACTGAGTGGTCATGTTTATGCGGTTGTCAGAAACTAAATCCCTTCTTCTGAGCTCGAGAAAGTTTCTAGTAACCTCTGAGCTAGCTGGCACTCCCAATTAAGTCGAATAAATTTGATAGAGACCTAGTAGACATAAGTCCTAGGTCACAACTATAGGATATATTATTCCAATGCGCAGAGCCTATTGGGAATATAGGAACTACACTGCAGGAGTTTATCGTCCATTTTTTTAGTTCCTTCTGAGGGCGGGAGGCTTGAACAGCTACTCTGCAGTTGGCATTTGCGGGCGACTGTTGAGCAGCATAACAGGAGGTAAGAAAGGATACCAAGTGACAAGAACCAGAGGTGGTGCATCCTACAAGGATGCATAGGACAGCTGGCAGGGAGAGCTCACCCATGGCATCTTCAGTGCTACATGTTTTGGCAGTAACTCGTTTCCATGTTATAAGGTAGCGCCCCTCCCATCACGCTTAAGGTTTACAAAATCAGAACTACAAGTCATTCAAGTGAAAAGAAAGCAGCTCTGCCCTACAATCGTCCGTGCTCTGGAAGCGGGATTTACAGCCTGGTGCACTCTTGGCGCTAGAAGGATCCTGCAGGCGAACGATTAAAGTTCATTTAAAAAAAATAGCGTGGCGTCGCTCCAGTGGGTGCCGCGCTCACCATTAAAGTAACAAGTACTAAAAACAAGCAAGGATTCAAAACCAGTGGTGAGATCACCAGAGTAGCAGGGACTAGGGAGCGCGGTAACAACGCAAACGCACGTTGCTGCACGTGCTAGACACCGACGGAAATGGGCGGAGCAAAGGTGAAGCATGCGCCTGCCTTTGCCCAATTGTGTGTCTTATTTGTGTAGTAAAATAAAAAAAAAAAGGACACGCTCAAGCCAATGGCAGCGGGCCTGATCACACGCACGAACGTGTGGTCAGCTTTCAGAACCCCGTACAAGAGGTCTTGCACTGCAACGCTAGGCGCTAGACCTAAAAATCTAACAATGGAGTTGATGCCCGTGCGCACTATCACCGAAAGGAGGAGTCCCCTACCTTGTGACTGGAAAGACTCTTTCAAAGGAAAGAAAGTGCAAACATCCGGACCCAACACTAGATGGCAATCTATGCAAAAGCATACGATTCACAGCTTAGATGCCTCCAACGTGTTATTTTTCGAGCTGAATTTGAGGTTTCCAGCGGATTCTGGGTAGGAAAACATTGGGGAATCCATGCAAGTCACATCTAGGGACTTCCCCAGGAGTCTAGTTTAAAAAAAATGTATGGGTTTTGTAGGTTTCCCTAGAGGCCCACCAAGCCTGGGACCAAAAACGCAGGTGTCCCCCTTGCAAAACCAAGTCATTTTTTGATAAGATATTTTGTCCCTTCCCTGTTGAGGGTACTTTTACTACCCACACAAAAGAGGAACCATTTGTATCAGGAGACTTGGTGGAATGCTTGGTGGTAGGAAATGTGTGGGTGCATTTTTTTTCAGCACTTTTCATAGGGCTCGTGCTTTTACGTGCTCAGTCTCCCCCCAACCGCCCTCATGCCGAGATCAGCCCCTACCGAATCACTGCTTTTCCCTTCGTTGCTGCTTCGTTTCCCACACCTCATCCCTCCCATCTCTGCTTGCTCCCTTGCGGTACAAAAGGGGGTGGTGATGGACGGTATTCTCCCTTGCATCTGCCAGTGCTTGCCCCTTCCACAAATCAGCCCCTTCCACAAATCAACCCCTCCCCGACCCAGTCACGGCTTTAAACCCCCACTGTGTAGTTGGAGCATCGATGCACTGCTATTACTTGGCACAGGTATAGTCTGTTTATATTTTGTGTGTGTGGGTACTACGTGTGCGCGTACACCATATGTAGTAGTTAATCAATGTTGTTGACCGCTGGGAAATCAGACCTCAAGTCTATCGGTTCGGCCATCTTAGACTGTCTATCCTTGGCGACCAACATGGACTAGTCATTCCTCACGATCGAGTGTCTGCCTTTTTACAGTGGTATTATATGTATATTCCTAGTTGTATCTTGCACATCTCCCTTTTTCTTCACCTGTAATGCACCGATGCTACCTCATACATTTACATCATATTTTTACACGCCAGATTATGATAGGGTATCTGCCTTTTACAGTGGTATTATATGTCTATATTCCTAATTGTATCCTGCACATCCCACTTTTTCTTCACCTGTATGCACCGATTGCTACCTCATATATTTTGGCTGCTCACAAGTGTCACTTTTGGTCTCATATAATTTTTGGGTTGCAATTGTATTTTGCTACTGATTCATGTACCTCATTTATTTTTGACCACTCATTTTTGACTACTCACTATTGTCACTTTTGATTCAGGTATTTTACTGTCTGCACCGGTATTTCATTCTAGCATATCGTCAGTATTATACATACATTTTATACTGTACATGTTTGTAACCCACACTGACCTCACTTTTTATTCCTGTAATGCACCGACTAATTGCTCATATAGACCTGTTACTTTTATGTAACCTGCTCCCATTTCAAGTTTTATTCCTGTATGCACCAATTACTACCTCATATACTTTGGCTGCTCATTAGTGTCACTGTTGTTCCATGCAACTGGTTATTAGTGTATGCGTTTGTATTCTGCTCCCGTATATCATTATTGTGCACCCTACATCTGTGCAACCCGCACCCACTACAATTTTTATCCCTGTTTGCATTGACTACTACCGCATATACTTTGACTGCCCACTAGTGTCACTTTTATTCCATGCAACCGGCGATTACTGGGCACCCTCCCACACCTACCTATTCCGTCATCCCAACATGGAGCTCATCAGCAAGCACACATAGAATCAACTACCCACCCTCACTCACCAAAAAAGCCGCTAAACGCTTTAAACACAACTTACTGAGGCCCCACTCTGAAACTCCCTTTGCAGACACCTACTTCTCACCGGTCAATGGTGCCGTAAACATTGATATCATCTTCCACACCACACGCAGAGCTCAATGGAGAAAAACGTTCCTCTCTTTACTCACCGTCTCCAACTCCAGGAAAACCGCTCATGGCCGAACACTCTCCATCACACCATCTCAACTCTTCCCGGGCAGAACCACCATCACTATCTATAACAACGGGATTGTCCTAATCCAATCCACAGACAGGAACCTGGAACTACTAGACAACCTGTTCCCCACTTTCATACAGCACCTCTCCAATCCGCGGACCCCGACTCATAGCACTCTCAGTCCGATCACCCGTGACTTCACAGCCCCCAACCATAATCATTATAACCTAGCTCAGCCCCAAAACGACACGCACCTCTCCTCTACCCCCGGCACCTTCGTCATTCACCCACCTACTGTAGCCACCTCACACTCCTCAATCACAGACTTAGATCTCTCCCCCACAGACTTAGATCTCTCCCCCACATACACCAGCCGCACCCCCTCCCCCCCACCAACACCGTGACCGCCATTCATACCACACCCATTCCTTTCACCCCTGACACCACAGCCCCCAACCACAACGCCTCTAACCTAGCTCAGCCCCAAAACGACACGCACCTCTCCTCTACCACCGGCACCTTATTCATGCACCCATCTACTGTTGCTACCCCACATCCCTCAATCACAGACATAGATCTTTCCCCCACATACACCAGCCGTACCCCCTCCCCCTTACATCAGCCCACATTCCCATTCTTTTCACCCATGACACCACAGCTCCCACCCACAATCCGCCTAACCTAGTTCAGCACCAGATCGACACGCACACAGACAAACCCCACCCCTTACCCCCCCCATTCTCAGCCCCCACTTCCACCCATTAACTAATCACACAGAACACGCCGCCTCTATCAACTCAACTCCGCCTCCTCAAAAAAGAACCATATACAATCCCACTCCCCCCCCATTCTCACCCCCCCAATACCCTTCATGCGCCCCCATCACCACTAACATACGCCCATCCTCCACCATGCACTCTCCACCTACCACCAATACCCTCTTCCATATCACCAACCTCCCCCCTATGTCATCCACCCCCAACCCTCCCATCCCCACCACCAACACACATCACACACTAGACTACGTTATGGCCTCCCTCCTCCAGCTCAAAGAAGACATTCACATCATCAAACAACTACTCTGCACGCATTCCAGTCACTCCTCACCCACCACCCTCCTCAAGCTCAAAGAAGACATTCACATCATCAAACAATTACTCGGCACACACCCCAGACACCCCTCACCCGCCTCCACCAGCACCACCCCTCCCAACAGGACCTCCACCCGGTCGGCGGTCTCGCGCACTCAACGCCCCCCGCACTGGACCTCAATCCCTGTTCGCAATCGTGAAAAGCGTCCCCATCGCTCCTGCAACCCAGTATCGGACCTCGACACAGTCACCCTCCTCAGCTCCTACGACCCAGCTCCCCATAACATACCCACCACCCTCCGCGCCATTCCAACGATTCATCCAAATCCCCTTAGACCCCCCCACACTAAACAACAGAATTTCTATCCTTAGAAACCTGAGAAAAGTCCTACTCTCTCTAGAACCCCCTTCCACCCTCGACACACCCCTTCTCAAATGCACCCTCCTCAACTGCAGATCGGCCTCTAGGCACTCCTCCGCAATCGCTGATCTCATCTGAACACTGGACCTTGACCTAATCATCATGACTGAAACCTGGCTAACTGAATCTTCTACACCTATAATGGACATACTGGTTCCCCCCAACTGCCACATCACTAGACTAGACAGGGTTGGTCAAAAAGGTGGTGGAATCGCATGTATACACAGGAGTAACCTCTGTCCTGAAAGTAACCTCTCCCTCCTTACCCTCCCCAACCTCCTGTGAATACATCTGCCTCGATATTATCAGCGAGGGCAAACCGATATGCTCTCTTCACGGCATTTACCACCCACCAGGGGACAACCTTACTTTCTCGCAACAAATCATGGATTTGATCACGACCAATTCCGGGCGACAACTCACACAAATATACCTTGGTGACTTCAACCTCCACTGGAACGATCATAATGACGCGGTGGTAAATAGTCTTGAAAATTTCCTCGACGCCCTTGACCTCACCCAAATATGCAACAGCCCGACCCACGAGAAAGGCTCTATCCTTGACCTTATCTCCAAAGAGGACTCTATCCAACTCGAATCTATCCAACCCTGTGACTGGTCAGATCATCATATTGTCACATTCTTCATCAATGAAAAAGTCAAATTTAACCCGGTTCAATCCTTCAAGCCCAAAGTCTGGAAAAGAGACCTGAAAAAACTCAACCCAAACTCTCTACCCCCCAACAGCTGCAACCTCCTACTTCCTCCTACCGGCGTTACGGATGTCCAATCCTTGACGGACCACTATCTCAACGCTATGACCTCTATAGTTAATGAAGCTGCACCTATGCAGCTAAAAAGAGCCTCCACAAAAATGTCCAATCCTTGGTACGACGGGAGTCTCAATGACGATAGACGGGCCATGCGAATGGCAGAGCGCACCTGGAGATCAGCTCCCTCCGCACTGCACTTAAAAACGCTGTAGAAAAAGAGAAATGCCTACTTCAGGAAAATAAAACGCTCAAAATCAGATTTCTTCAGCCGTCAGCTCGACCAAGCCAAAAATCGTCCGAGAAAGCTGTTTGAGCTAATCAGAACACAATCCAAGGAACAACCCCAACCACTCAGCACTTTGGGCGAAGCACCCTCCTGTGAGGACTTCCCCCTCTTCCTTTATCCAAAAAACCGACAACATAAAGAACGATCTCCTCATTGACGTAAGTCTTTACCCCAAACCCCACTGCACAGCACCCACGGAACCAAAAAACAATGCTACATGGTCATCCTTTGTCACCTATTCGGAAGAAGAAATTGGTAGACTGCTCAGCACTGTGAAACCAGCCAATCACCTCACGGACCCCCTTCCTGCCAACGCTGTCAAAGACCTTACCCACTCTGGACTAAAATTATCAACAGTTCACTTCAACAAGGGACCATCCCCGACTCCCTCAAAGTTGGACAAGTCACACCTCTACTAAAGAAACCTACAGCCGACCCCTCTGATCTAAATAATTACCGTCCCATTACCAATATTCCGACTAAACACATTAATCAGTTTGATCTACTCAACCCTCATCAATCAGGCTTCAGAGCAGATCACAGTACAGAAACTGCTATGACTCACATAATTGACGACGCCCTTCAAATCCTAGATCAAACCGATACCTGCCTCCTCATCCTTCTTGATCTCTCTTCTGCATTCGACACCGTCAAACATGAGAATTTACTCGATCTATTAAACACAGGAATGGGTATATCTGGAACCGTGCTCAAGTGGTTCACGTCCTTTCTACACAACAGATTGCAGAAATTCAAGAGTAACAACTTGATGTCTTCGCCAATACCTGTATCGCTAGGCGTCCCACAAGGATCCTCCCTATCCCCAACTTTGTTTAACCTAGATATGGAACCTCTCACCACCTTGCTACAAGCATCCAATGTCCACTTCCACATGTACGCCGATGACACCCAACTTTATCTCAAATTACAATCACCCAAAGACATTATGCTCTTGAATTCAACGATCAGAAGCACCCAATCCTGGCTGGCCGCTAATCATCTCAAACTCAATGCACTTAAAACAGAGTTCCTCTTGATCTCACCTCCCGCGAAGATCACCACCGCTCAAATTTGGCTTAAACACCTAACGGCACTCCATGTTCATCCCACCATCGTGGACTCTGCAAAATCTTTAGGCATAACACTTGACACCAACCTCAACATGCAGGAACACATCAACAAAGCAACTAAGGGTGCGAACTACCAGATCAATACCTTAAGGAAACTCAAACCCTTCCTTCCAGCCAAAGATTTCCAAACTGCGGTACAAGCACTAGTCATCCCTCGAATAGATTACGGCAGCATCGCCCTCTGCGGTCTCCCCCTAACTACTACAGCACCCATAAGAACTTCTCTAAACGCCGCAGCGAGACTCATCACTGGATCAAAAAAACACTCACACATTTCCCCTGACCTGAAAGCCCTGAACTGGCTGCCTTTGGAAGCCAGAATACATCTGAAAATCGCCTGCATGACGCACAAGGCTATCCACCTGAGCTCACCCGGATACCTCGCTCAGAAGCTGACGGTTTCTGGAAGCTCCAGAAACACTAGAGGCACAAACAATCTCTTGCTAAAGCCCCAAAGATACCGCAAGGAAAAAACCTATAAACGCTCCTTCTCAGGAATGGCACCCAGGATCTGGAACTCACTCCCCCCTGAAACCAGGCTCATCTCCTCTACCATACTTTTTAAGAAAGCAGTAAAAGCTATCCTCATGGCTAAATACACTTGAATTATTACTGGGGATGATATTTACAGACGCTGTACCATTCAGTTCTACTGATCTTTTTGCATTTTTGTATGACTCGTGTTATTGACCTACCGGATTGTTTACGCTACCACTTATTTGTACTTGTATCATTATTGATGTATCTGCCTGACTATGATCCCGCATGTACCTTCCTCACCCCAATAGTTATTTACTCACATGTTGTACCCTTCGTCTGTAAAGCGCTCTGATATCTGCAAAGATCTTGTTCGCGCTATATAAAACTTTCAAAATAAATACAAATAAATAAGTGAATCGGGCATGCATCATCACAGGGCATGTCAGAGCTTCAAAAAGTACCAGTGTGTTCTGCTGTAATTGCGTAGCCACATTTCTTCTGTGCAAAATGATTGAACTGTTTACGTCGCACCTTCTTGCTTCTCATTTCATAGGACTCCTTTTGTAAAAATGTTCCCATCTGGATCCTTTTTATTTTTCTGCATTCACCTTTGGAGTGCTTACGTGCGCCATTGTCACTCAACTTCAATTCGCTTCAAAGGAGCCAGGCTGAGTATGTCACCAAGATATGCCTGCCCCAGAATGTCCATGGCAAAATAAGTCCTTTTAATGTGGTTGCCGATGCAATAATGTAATACATGCTCTCTACTGTAAACCGGGCTAACACTGATTCTTATGTTTTTTTTTCAACTTTATATAGCACCAACACCACCCAAAGGTATTGGAGCACTTTACATTAGCACCAGTTCCTTTACACATGGACACATTCATTTTTGTAGGCATGTGAAGATTAAGTGCTTTGCCCAGAATCAAAAAAGTGAAGCGGACGCTAAAACTAAAACCCAATTTACAAGCTCCATAGTCGGCAGCTGGAGCACTTATGCCAGCCACATTTTCTCACAAGAGGATGTCAGTCTCCCTAGACTTGGCCTCAGTTACCCATTTTGTGATTATGGCAAAATCACTGAATCTCCCCATGGCAGCCCGCATTTGCTGTTGGTTGCCTGCCACCCTTGCGACCATTGCTGCTTGACCACACTTAACTCCTGTTGCACAGATCTACTCTTCCCCACGGCCAGTTTCAGCACTTGGGACTACTATATTATTGTTGGGGCTGTGTTGGGAGGAGGGTGAGTCCAACGCCCCCATGGTCCCAGCCAACTGCCCGCCTATATAGGGAGCTGGCATTGCAAAAGAATGCTGCTCCCTGCGGGTGGAAGAAATTCTCATCTGTTTCCCCGACAGTGAGCAGGCAAAGAAATGAAAAATTTACTCCGAGGGTGGGAGAATTTTTACTGCTGCCGCCCCCTTGGAGCAGGCCTACGGTTTGCTCTCACGGTGTCATTGAAGCACATGCTGCACTCAGTATTTTTTTTTTTTAACTAAACAGAGCATGGTGTCCCTGAAGCGTGCGGCGCGCTCAACAGGAAAGTTTTAAAAATTAAATTTAAACTGAGCGTGGTATTCCTAAAACAGCCACCACACTCGGCATGCATATACAAAAAAAGCAGCAGCCATTGTCCCCAGTGTCAAATAGTGCTCACCCACTTGAAATGCAGACCTTGTAACAAGCCAAGTAACAGGTCCAGTCGTTATGAGCGGTAAGAACTAGACCAGGCTTTTCCAAGGAGGGACTAACAAGCGCATTTACAAATCAGAACCATGCATTGAAGAAGAATAATAACACATGCCAATGACAAATATGTGCGGAGAATTGGGGGGCTTTAACTGCATGCTCTATTATACCATGCCTCGCAGAGTGAGCAGTGCATGCACGCTGCCGCTAGGCTCGACCTAAAAACTGAAAACAAGTACTTAAGAGTAATATTAGGACCAAGCAGTCAAACGGAGTTGTAACAGGCGACATTGTTGAATCAACTATTTGTACAATTTATAACGCAAACAGCACAGTAAGTGAAAGAATAATAAGGCTTAGAATACCTTCACACTGGTTCCTTGGAAGGATCTTCCATCTGGTTTTTATTACGTTTTCCAATATTTGCAACCCGTAATACTGAAAATATAAATTGCAAATTCTATAAGTTTATATTACTTATAAATGAGCATTTTATGGTTTTTATTCTTCGTGTTTAAGAATGTATACAGAACTGTTTTTAAAAAATTAATAACGTTTAATTTATTACAAGGTATTTATAAAAGCCATGCAACTTAAGAACTGGTTATAGACTAAGTCTAATGCCTGGTCTGGTTAGCTAAAATACAGTTCATGTAGGTTTCTATTAGACCAAAACCCTATTGCTGAACATACTCAAAACAGCAAGACAAATTATAAGCAGCTCTGCAACCATGCAATTTACAGATAAGGTAGCAGACACAGGATGATCAAGAAACAAATAAAATGGTTAAGCTGGACTAAGTTTTAGGAATATGTTAAAGTCTCTAGAAATAACAGCACGATAATCAGTTACAAGTGTAACTAAGACATGTTTAACATTCAGTTAGGAGAATTCCATTTTCAAAAAACAATCCTCTGGGTCATCCATTCGGCAATCATTTTAACTAAGCAACGAGTATTAGCACAGGAATAAAAGTAAGTTGATAAATTGCAAAAGAATAACAAAAACAGGTCGCACACTAAAAGAAACATTACATTTTTAGAAAAGATCCTCACGCACAACAAACTGGATGCACTTCTAATCTGGGCTGCATATAAAACAAGCATTGAAAATGCAATAGGTCTCGCAATAGAAGTGTTTGACCTTTTTCGTTTTGCAAATGGAAGAGTGGCGTTGCGTGGATGCGTGGATGCGTGGCGTTGCGTGGATGCGTGGATGCGTGGCGTTGCGTGGATGCGTGGATGCGTGGCGTTGCGTGGATGCGTGGCGTTGCGTGGATGCGTGGATGCGTGGCGTTGCGTGGATGCGTGGATGCGTGGCGTTGCGTGGATGCGTGGATGCGTGGCGTTGCGTGGATGCGTGGCGTTGCGTGGCGTTGCGTGGATGCGTGGCGTTGCGTGGATGCGTGGCGTTGCGTGGCGTTGCGTGGATGCGTGGCGTGGATGCGTGGATGCGTGGCGTGGATGCGTGGATGCGTGGCGTGGATGCGTGGATGCGTGGCGTGGATGCGTGGATGCGTGGCGTGGATGCGTGGCGTGGATGCGTGGATGCGTGGCGTGGATGCGTGGATGCGTGGCGTGGATGCGTGGATGCGTGGCGTGGATGAGTGGATGCGTGGCGTGGATGAGTGGATGCGTGGCGTGGATGAGTGGATGCGTGGCGTGGATGAGTGGATGCGTGGCGTGGATGAGTGGATGCGTGGCGTGGATGAGTGGATGCGTGGCGTGGATGAGTGGATGCGTGGCGTGGATGAGTGGATGCGTGGCGTGGATGAGTGGATGCGTGGCGTGGATGAGTGGATGCGTGGCGTGGATGAGTGGATGCGTGGCGTGGATGAGTGGCGTTGCGTGGCGTTGCGTGGCGTTGCGTGGCGTTGCGTGGCGTGGCGTGGCGTTGCGTGGCGTGGCGTGGCGTGGCGTGGCGTGGCGTGGCGTGGCGTGGCGTGGCGTGGCGTGGCGTTGCGTGGCGTTGCGTGGCGTTGCGTGGCGTTGCGTGGCGTTGCGTGGCGTTGCGTGGCGTTGCGTGGCGTTGCGTGGCGTTG